>NC_057801.1:833581723-833597015 GCF_018294505.1 Triticum aestivum | reverse complement strand
CCCCCGTTTCGACCGTAGTGCTCCGACACATGTCCGTTTCATCCGTTTTGCGATACGCCACACCCCTCCCGATGAACAGGACCCCCGTTTCGACCGTAGCACTCCAACACAAGTCTGTTTCATCCGTTTTGCGGTACGCCACACCCCTCCCGATCAACAGGACCCCCGTTTCGACCGTAGGAGGTCCGTTTCCTCCATTTTGTGGTACACCAGGCCCCTTCCGATCAACAGGACCCCGTTTCGAACATGGCCGGTCGAACACAAGGCCGTTTCCTCCGTTGTGCGGTATGCCAGGCCTCGTTTCCATCGCCTATTCCGTCCAAGCCCTCCCGATGAACACGACCACGCATTCCGTTCCGACCCAGCCGGTTGGCTCCCCATGAACACGACGACGACGTTGTTTCTCCGTTCCGACCCAGCCATGTACGTATGCGCGATAGGCGTTAGAGAACCTGCCCGTATGTACGTACGTGGCCGTATTTTCTTTCTTGCACCCTCGCCGCTGTACGTACGTGTACATGCTACATGCGTGCCCCTACTACGACACTTGCGCGCCTCTACATCCACAAGTATATATGTACGTACACGTTCACGACCAGAATGACAATGCTACGTACGCTTCGACCAGGTGGGTCCCGACTGTCAGGTACTTCCTTGCGTGCGAAGATGTAGCTGGTGGGTCCCAGCAGTCAGGGGGGCGAATCATTTTTTTTTTGCCTGGACGCACTTCCTTGCGTGTGAAGATGTAGCTGGTGGGTCCCAGCAGTTAGGGGGGCGAATCATTTTTTTTGCGAAATACGGTGGCCCGTCCGATGGGTCCCCGCTGTCAGGTGGAGGAATCATTATTTTGCGCGTAATAAAGAGGCACTTCCTTGCGGCGGCCGTGGACCCAGCTGTCAGCCTCTCCACGTACAATCCACATCCAATGGAAGTCGTTCCTTGACCACGTTGACCATGCCGCGCCGAGAGCACCACGGCGGTGGACAACGGCGAGGCCTAGGAAGGGGACGACTCGGAGCCGGGGAAGATGCAGCAGTGGATGCCCACGTGAAGAGGAGTACGGCTTTGGTCTGATGCTGCTGTCGCCGCAGAATAACAGGGGGTGTGGGTGAGTAGAGGGATGGCCTGGACAGCGGTGGGAGTAGTAGGGGGCGGTGAGGCCTCCGCGGCATCACAGCCGGCCACGGGAGGCAGGAGCACGCGGCACGACCGGCGCTGGTTTGGGCGGCTGGAGCAAGAAGACCAGAGGTTGAAGAAGCACTACGGCCATTGGATGAACATCGTACGATAACAGGAGCTAGAATCGTTCATATTGACTAAGTTGACAAAGCCCTCCGTCCCCGTCAACTTCGTAGGCCCACAAGTCAGCCTCCCACTATGCTGGGTTCCAGCTGGCAGGGGGAGTATTCAATTTTTTGTGCGTAATAAGGAGGCACTTCCTTGCGTGCGAAGATAGCTGGTGGGTCCGACATGTCAGCTGGGGGCACATTTTTTTCACGAAATACAGAGGCCCTTCCGGTGGGTCCCAGATGTCAGGTGGAGGAATAATTATTTTGCGCGTAATAACGAGGCACTTCCTTGCTGCGGCCGTGGACCCAGCTGTCAGCCTCTCCACGTACAGTCCACGTCTGATGGAAGCCGTTCCTTGACCACGTTGACCACGCCGCGCCGAGAGCACTAGGGCGGTGGACGACGGCGAGGCCTAGGAAGGGAACGACACGGAGGCAGGGAAGACTCGGCAGTTGTTTCCCACGCGGAGGGGAGTACGACTGTACAAGGGTTTATTGGTTCGTCTGCCCTCGCCGGAGAATGACAGCAAGTGTGGCCATGCGGGTGAGTAGAGGGATGGCTAGGCCAGCGATGGGAGTACGGTGGGGTGGTGAGGCCTGCACGGTAGCACAGCCGACCGCGGGGAGGAGGGAGCAGGTAGTCCCACCGGCGCTTGTTTGAGCGGCTGGAGCAGGAAGAGCAGAGATTAAAGAAGCACGACGGCCGTTGGATGGACATCGTACGGTCAATGGAGCTAGAATCGTTCATATTGACTAAGTTGACAAAGCCCTCTGTCCCCGCCAACTTAGTAGGCCCACAAGTCAGCCTCCCACCATGGTGGGTCCCAGCTAGCAGTGTGAGTATTCATTTTTCTATGCGTAATAAGGAGGCACTTTCGGTGGGTCCGAGCTGACAGCGGGGGGAACGTTTTTTTCGCGAAATATGGTGGTCCGTCCGGTGGGTCCCAACAGTCAGGGGCAAACGTTTTTTTCACAAAATACGGTGGCCCATCCAGTGGGTCACAACAGTCAGGGGGAAACGTTTTTTCCGCCAAATACTGGTGGCCCGTCCGGTGGGTCCCTGCTGTCAGGTGGAGGAATAATTATTTTGCGCGTAATAAGGAGGCACTTCCTTGTGGCTGCCGTGGACCCAGCTATCAGCCTCTCCACGTACAGTACTCTTCCGATGGAAGTCGGTCCTTGACCACATTGACCATGCCGCATCGAGAGCACCAGGGCAGTGGACGACGGCGAGGCCTAGGAAGGGGACAACGCGGAGCCGGGGAAGACGTGGCAGTGGAAGCCCACGCGGAAAGGAGTACGAGGGTTCACTGGTTCGGCTGTGGTGTGAGGCTGCCGTCGCCGCAGAATAATAGGGGGAGTGGGTGAGTGGAGGGATGGCCTGGCCAGCGGTTGGAGTAGTATGGGGACGCTGAGGCCTCCGCGGCAGCACAGCCGGCCACGGGAGGCAGGAGCATGCGGCATAACCGGCGCTGCTTTGGGCGGCTGGGGCAAGAAGACCAGAGGTTGAATAAGCACTATGGCCGTTGGATGGACATCATTGACCACGCCGCGCCGAGAGCACCAGGGCGGTGGACAACGACGAGGCCTACAAAGGGAACGACAGGGAGCCGGCGAAGACACGGCAGTGGCTGTCCACGCGGTGGAGAGTATGAGGGTTGACTGGTTCGGCTGCCATCGCCGGAAAATAACAGGAGGTGTGGGTGATTAGAGGGATAGACAGGCCAGGGATGCGAGTATGATGGGGCCATGAGGCTTGCCCGGCAGCACTGACGGCCACGGGAGGCGGGAGCAGGCGGTTCCGATGGCGCTGGTTTGGGCGGCTGGGGCAGGAAGATCAGAGACTGAAGAAGCACGATTGCCGTTACATTGACATCTAACGGTCTAACGCTGGTAGAGTCGACTAAGTTTCTTTTTTAAGAGACCTTGTGTACGCATGAACTTAGTAGGCCCACAAGTCAGCCTCCAAATCTATGGCAGACAACATAAAGCCCATTTGCTATTTTTTACAATTTGCAGCCCATATGCTATTTTTTATAATTTGCAGCCCATTTGCTAATTCTTAAGTAATTTATTACAGCCCATTTTTTGCCCAGGACCACGGTCAAAAAGTTCAACCTTATTTTGCATATTTCGGTGGAGTCCAAACTATTGTAATCCTGAAATGATAAACATTTTTTAAGAACTTATTGATTTGCCAATCGTTTTGTTTTTGTAAGCAAATAAGACGTGGGACAATTGAGTTGGTTTAAGGGAAAACCAGTGGTAAAAAAATCAGCGCTGGGTGGGAAAAAACAACAAAAATAAGGATGTAAATATGAAAAGGGAATTTTATGTGTTTTCAATATAATGATACGTGTATATGAACTAGTAAAACTATAGGTAGAGATTAGAAAACGGATGTAAGACATGCGTTCAAGAGGAAAATAGAACTGGGCTGTGTGTTTGATTCAGTAACAAAACTGCCTGCGGATGTTGTAAGACAAAATATAACTAACGCTGGCGGGCCAGAGGCCAGTAGACACCTGTTGGATCTTTCTGCCCCATTGTCGTCATGGGCTGGGCCTGTTAAAAACAAAACCAATCCTGGTCAGTCTATAGCCCAGTTGAAACTTGCTCGACCTGAAAAAACAATATATGTGCTCAATAAACGAGAGAATTCTACAAGCACAGACTGATAACTGGGACGCAGCACGAATATTGTTTTTTTATCGTGATAATAAGTGCATGCACTTGTTTCGGAAAGACTGCAGAACTGGGAATTCGAACGGAGGGTGCTTATGCTACCCATCAAATAAAAATCAGGTGCTTGAGAATTCGTTTTGAAACAAATGATTCAGCTTTATATCCATGTCGAGCCTCGGCGTGATGGTTGGAAGCAAATGCAAGTTCATACCAAAAGATCGTTAACAACAATTCCAACTTGCGGACGACAAGGTAGTACAACTACCAATACCAAACTACTCCTGGCCCTAGTGTTTGTCTGGTAGAAAATCTTGCAGAGGACTAGCTCCCGCTCCTTCTCTTGCTCCAGGTCCCCGATGTGGTACTGGTGCATCACCCAGTTGGTCCTCTGCTGGTCGAAGTTCTTGTTGGTGTGCAGCACCAGAACCTTTTTTGCTGCCCGTCTGTCGGCCGTTGACCATCATAGGAAAGGTATTGCCGGTCTTGTGCCACATCGCAGGCGTGCCGCACTCCGACTGTATCTTGCGACGCGTCGACGTGCCCCTTTTGAACGCCTTGGAATTGCGCTGGAAGAAATGCTTCCTTAGGCCACTCAGTGTGATACATGCAGTATTGTGGAATACAGGTTTTAGTGTACCTAGTTGGCATTTTCATAACATCTTTGGCATGTTGCAGTCACTTGTTTCACTTTTTATTAACTGTCAAATTGTAATTGTTTCACCAGGTCTGCGTCTAAAAAGAAAAATAGAGCTATAAACAAAAGGAATATGTTTGTGCAAGTAGACGGACGATCGGTGTCTTGCCTGGAAGTTTCTCAGGTTGGGTGTAGCATATGACGTGCTCGCTGTCGATGGTTGGTATGAACAAATCGATGAGAGACTGAAATCTCACACTGTCAACACTCACTTTGGCCTCAAGGTGCTCGATCAGCTCCTAATCCGTGGGATCGAACTTGACGCCAGCCGGCAGCACCGGCCAATCCTTCTTCGACTTGCATCGGTAATTCCAGTTATATGGTACTCAATGTATGACCAATCGACTGTTTTAAGTGAATGATGAAAGATTTCGACAGAGTAAAAACTCGCGCTTCTTCGACAGTTGTACGAGAGTAATTGACATGCTGTTTTGCAAGGGCGCTTGTAAAAACTCTAAACTCTATTCTCCTCTTATTTAATGGATGAGGCAAATCTTTTGCCTCCATTTCAAAAAAAAAGATTTCGACAGATAAGTGGTACTCCAAATCTGAAGTCCGGAATACCCGAATACACCGCCGGGATTCTTGTGTCACCTCACGTGCAGCGTGTTGTCACGTCAATTCAATGTGTGGACATGATGAATAATTTGACCGACGTATACTAGTACTTCTACTGTACTACTTACTAGTCGTATTTAGTGTCACAATTTATACATAGGTTTAACTAACAAGTACACACTTGAAGCCTAACTGATATGTATGTATATATATGGTTCTGCACAACATCTCCATCATCATTATCAGTACATCCTACGCAGGTGAGTTAGGATGCACTTGATGCCAGGAAGTTATCTATCCTTCAAACCAGTGGAATGCTTCAAACTAACAACAGTATATAATATCCAACAAAAGAGGGTCGTGCTACAGCAGCAGAATACCTGGCTCAGTCTAGATATTAGCACGAATCAAGTTGTGCATATTTGCTGTTGGCATGAACCACATCGCCGCATGTCGGGTTTGCAAAAGCCATCCATTGCATGGAAGCTTGATGCCTTTCACACACTGAAGATTACTTGGCAACAAGCTGTGTCGACGAATCTCTGGATATGGTGATTCATGAAACCCATGGTATGATGTGTAAGCACAGCCCCCCTCACGAATGGAAGTTGCATAGCACAGTAATCATCGCCGGTGATATGATCGATGATTGGTTGGATGATCGGATAATTGAGCCCGAGGAACAAGGAGTGGTTGCCTAGGCTGTAAACCTGCCTCCAGTTGAATACGCCTGGCCCAAGGGGCTGGGATCTTTCTCGAACACGAAGCAGCCATACCCATCAATGTCACGAACGCCCCACGCATTGTACTGCATGTGGTTTGATGTAATGGTTTGTTCAATTTGGTATGTGCGAATGAGCATCAACTGACCGCCGTCAGCTGAAAGAGCGATAAACCAACACCCATCGGCTGGTATGATTCCAGGTCCTGGAATCATGAAGGCCAGCGCATTTGCGTGTGCTGCAACAATTCAAATTGGAGACCAAAAGGACAAAAATAAACAATCATGTTCAGAGTATGTGTGGAATTAAGATTATTATAACAGTGACACATATAATAGACAGAGAATTGCAATGTCGTGGTCATAATCATACCCCAAGTTAAAAAAATAAGCCAATGGCTTTCATATTCTAGCAACATGTCATGGTTCAAACATCATGTAAAAATTAGAGGAAAATAACTATGACAACGCCTACTCATATTCTACCATAGCACTTACTACTACTATTCTCATATCAACTCTAAGCAATAACATGCATTGTTATAAAAATCTAGTAAACGAGAGTAACATATAGCAATCATGATGTTAGGCTCATAATATGTATTCTAACAATCATTAGATGCCAATTGTTCTCATATCAACTCTAACAATAACATGTGTGGTCATAAAAATCTAGGAAATGAGAGGAACATATAGCAATGATGTGCTTATAGACATGCTATGCATTCTAAGTTTGTAACAAATGAACAGGCAGTCATATTCATAAGGTAAAGATGAGATGAGATAGAACAATTACACGACGATAGATTCCACCAGTATAGGCAGCCTATCTGTGCGTCGACCGCATAAACGATGCCATCATGCACTGTAGCATCAGACAGAAATGTTGCCTCAACAGGATTGATGATGAGCCATAACCATGTATGGCGACCGGATTCCAGATAGACTAATCCCATGTTGAACAAGGCAATGAGCTTGTAATCCATGTAGTCTTCTGATGGTGTGGGCACTTTGCAGATTACAACTTTTTGCAAACAGAGGTCGAGCCAAAAGCTTGACGCATCTCATGCGTAGTAGGCAAGAGTGTCTGGCGGGCCGTGAGGCTCGATGTCGGCGGTATCCAACGATGGAAGGGTGATCTCTCGCTGGGTGTAGATATCCACGAGAAGCCAAGGACTACCGGTGTGGTGGATGAGGACGATCCAGTTGGCCTTCATGCCCGCCCAGTAGTGGCCGCGCATGAAGGACAGGTGGACGGGTAGTGGTAGCATGTCGAGGGGCACCACGGCAACCTCCGTAGGATCGTCAAGTCGGTGTCTGGGCCACCTGCGAGGATCGGGCATCAGCAAGCAGGGTGTCTTGAAAAGAGCCGGCCGGTTGCAGACGAGTAGATGGTACAAAGACACCAAGCATGCGGCCAGACGGACGGTGCTGAGTAGGTCCATATGACTACAGATCTGCTCCAAGAGAACATCAGGGAGGGAATTCCAATCGTGGCTCTGCGTGTCAGTCGGTTCTGCCATTGGGGTTTTCGGTGCCTGCGAGCCAGCGGGGAAGTGGATTCGGGCGGGCGAGCGAAGAAGCTTCTCCTCGTGTGGCCGAGCAGTGAGCGGGGGGATATGGTACGCGCGAGCTACCAAGGAAGATGGCGCGGGCGGGCGAGCAATGAGCAGGGGTAAATGGTGTGCGGCCGACGATGGGGAAGAGAGGAGGAAGAAGAAGAGAGGAGGAAGAAGAGTGGAAGACGGGGAAGAAAGTGCATTAAATCTCAATTCTACTAGTACTACTACCAGGATATAGGCACCATCCTCCGGAGTGTAAATAGTTACACCGATGACATGTGGGTCTACCACAAGAGGGCCCATATGTCAGTTAATGGAGGACACAGGTGCGTAGGCGTATTTGCGGAAGCGTGCTCTACTGGCAAACATGATGGCAATACTGGGTAAGGCTGATTTAGTAACACCAACACGCTGGTTCAGCTTATTAGTTACGTGTCTGATCTGCTACATCGTGTATTGTCACTTCACTGCGAAGACTAGTTTAATAGTTCTCTCTGACTGAGATGGGGAATGATGGATCGCGAGGATTACCTTTCTACAGTATCCCTATGCCTCTACGCTCACTTCACTCATTTTGCTCCGTACCTAGTCACTTGTTGAAATCTGTAGAAAGACAAATACTCCGTATTTGGGAACAGAGGGAGGCTTTTACTCCACACTGGAGTATTTGGGAACAGAGGGAGTATCACCATATGGAGGGAACAGAGGAAGTTTGAAATATGAACATGTCAATGGGAGGGAGTAAGCCCCATGCATGCATGCATGCATGCAACATGCAACACTCACACGTACTCCACATGGACGCACGCAACACTCACGCACCCATGCGGCACATAGCACATGACGCAACACACACGCTCACGCTCAAGTGCTCAACCTACTCCCTACGTCCGTGAAAGACTGTACATTAAGAGATTTACACATTGACCAGGGTATAATTAACGCCCAAAAGTAGCAGACTTATGTGTGCATGCGACCATTGAGATAAGAAGATTAAATGAAGGCTGTTGCATGCTGTAATTAAGGATAGACATGTAGCCTATACCTACAGCACAAGTTGGTGCATTAGTCAATCAATATCGATTTAGATTTAAGGCTAAATGCATTGAAGTGTAGATGTACATCATGTACTACTACACTCTTTGTTTTATAGCCGATGTACACTCTTTGTTGGAAGGCCGAGGGAGGACACATGCATGCACTCACATACACAGCCAGGGTGGTTCGGCGCAAGGGTTGGACTCGTGTGGCGCCAGCGTAAAGTTTTGTTTAACCGATTTCTTTGCTCCGCCACCTGACAGGTGGGACCCAGAAACCAGGTGACAATTTAACCAGTCAACAAAGTGCCACGTCGACTATGTGGCCGGTTAGTAGGGTGCAATACGGTGCTCTACGATGAGCTAGTGATCGTATAATCGACACAAAACTATATATAGTGACCGTAAAGAGCGTATTGTTACATACGTTGACCGCCAGTGTATTTTTCTCTTTTCAAATTAAGACATATTAATCGGAAAGGACGCGGTATGGACTACTACTAGTACTAGTACTGCTTTGATGTGTCCCGTCAACTCACTGAACGAGGAGAAGCTTGCTTACTACGCCTCTCCCTCGCCCACGCGTGCGGTGGTTCGCAGGACGAGGAGAGGGTTTTGACTACAGCACCCTCTCCCTCTTCCTCTCCCTCGCCCTCGCCCTCGCGGTGGACGTGCAGCAGTTCAATCGGTGTCAGATTGCTAGACGCATATTGTACTGTAGTATCATCATTGTTGGACCTTCCAAAGAGGAGAAGAGGCAAGTGCAAGGTTCACACGAGTATGAACTGTTGAACCTCCCGAAGAGGCAAAGAGCCAAGCGCAAGGTTTTATAGGAGTTGTCGTCCTAGTAGGAGTGTACTACAACTATAGCGAACGATGCTACTGTATGATGCCGCCATGTCACGTATATCCAAAGCTGTGCCACCTTTTTTTCTCAAAGAGCGTGTTGGAGCCCGTGCAACAACCACACAAGTTGCACGTACACATAACACATTTACTAGTAATAAATTCTAAAGGACAAATGCCAGTATGCCACACAAGTTCATCTCCAATTCATGTGATAAATTTGTGCACGACTAGTCTACATATATTCACAGCGCTGCCATTCACAATTACCGTACTCCACTTACACATTATAGATGGGCTACATGCATGTCCTCCTCCAGGTTCCAGTCCCATGTGTTCTTCATGGATGGCACGATCCATAGCGGTGGGCAACGGGAATCATTGTCGCAGCTTTCGAGTCCGGTTCCACACGATGGAGACTCATCCAAGCTGAAGTGGCATAAATCAGGGATAGCGTGTCCCAACATGTCGTTCATCCGGCAGTGTGCAATGAAGACACAACCATGCTTCATGAACGGCAGGCCTTCCGTGTCATGCATGGAAGGTGGCATCCGCTTCACAATGGGGTAGTTGTCCCCGATGAAAAGCGAGTACTCTCCAAGAGTGTTCCTCGGCACCCACGTAGCATCACGGGGGTCGAACTCTGCGCCATTCATCTGGTACACGCGGCATCCCAGATCTGGACACATGGTGACGTACATAGTCAAGGTCCATGCATAATAATGTTGTGCTCAAATATGGCAGTCAGTAATACTGTGTAGCAAATAGTACTACTCTAGTATAGAGGAAGTAAAATAACCAGCTTATTATATATAGCCACTCTTGGCTACAGGGATGAGATAGTAAGACATGGAAAAACAAAAATGGTGGCAGCTAGTGGGTTCAAGTCTTCAAGGGCTCAGCTAGCTATACGCGTCCTCCAAGGTAAAAAGTACTCCTACTAGTAGTACTAAGTATACTAGTAGTACAACAATGAAAGAGAAGGCGAGAGGGTTAAAAAATGGAATACCTGGGTAGATGGTGACAGTACGATCATGGTAGATTGTGTGACCATGTTGCACATCAGTGGTACCATGGGTAACGACTGCTAAGATAGTTGATCCCAATATGCCAAAGTCAGCTACAAGGTTCCAGGTTAGACCGAATCGCGGATGCAAATGCACATCCAGGATCGGCGATCTTATTTTGATCGGGGAATGACTGGTCCCTGCAAAATAATGGAGTACCGTTAGGGATGCAAATGATGGTTTGTGCATTCCGTTTGTAATCTCCCGTACCATAGGATGGCAACCAGATGAAACAAGTCCCCTGGCTTGTCACCGTGAAGATGCGGCCTAGATGGCGAACGGCGTCTTCGAACGTGTAGGGGTACCAATCTGCCGCCGCCAACATGCGCCAGTCTCTTCCATTACTGCGTCTTGCATTGATGGCAATCCATATGTCGAACACCACGATGAGATAGTAATCGTCGTAGCCACGTCGCTTTGTCGGCGGGTCCGCAATTGCTATCTTATTCAATCTCATGTAGGCATCATCATACGTATTCAAGCCCAGCCAGTCCGTAATGCTGATCCCAATGGTGGAGAAGGGGTCTACCGGAACGGCCGCACTGCTGTGGATGTTGTGCAAAATGATGGTGGTATCCGGCCGGAGGTATGCAAGCCAATCTTTGTTGGCACCGACCCAGACCTATATATAAGAGGTGGGCAGCGGAGAAATTACGGGATGGAAATGGAATAACTAAGTACTACATGATCAAACTCCATTACTGACCTGCTCATCGAACAAAATCCGACTAGCTCTCAACGTCGGCATCTCTATCGGAGTCAACATGCAACCATGGCCAGGGAGTGGTGGACTGTTCGAAGGATTGTCCCATAGAAGAACCTTCTCCTCGAGGACGCATGGAAGACCAACAAGCATGGCCTTTTCCCAAACATGTTTAAGCAGCGTCTTGAAAAAGTTGGTGCAGGAAGCACCGAGTCTTGCGGTGGTGAGGACGTCGGAGCGGCGTGCGATTTCTCCCAGAGGATCGTCGTCCAAGGTCTCCCAGCCCCGATGAGGAGGAGAACCGCCTGGCGAATCCATGGGAGCAGCGACGAACTGCCTTCTCTTCGGGGGGAGGGGAACTGGCAAGGAGGAGATAAGAGCGTAGTAACCGCAGGGCCTCGTCCCTTCCAACTGTAGATCATTCCTCAGTGAAGGGGTGAGGCTATTACTATTTACTACTAGTACTAGCATTATGGAACGTTATGGGATTGCATTATACTGTAAATAATAGCACTAGAAGAAAATTTTGGCACTAGGTAGTAGTTTTTGGCGTGGATTAAGAAATTTTGGGTATGTTTTTGCCATTTTTTGTACACGCCAACTAGTGTCAAAAAATGTCTTACATTTTGTGACGGAGGAGTACGTACTCATACTGTAGCAGTACCAGTACTACTTTTCTCAACTACGAGTATTAGTGTGATGTACTGTACTTCTAGTCTAGTCTAGTATAGTATAGTGCACCAGTTTTGAACTCTTGAATCTCAGGGCCAAGGAGCTACAGTTGGAAGTGGAGGGTACTACTGTTCTGTAGAACCATCGTTGTACTATCAATGCAGGGGAAGTACACCTGCGTAGTGGCTTAGTGGGTACTCTCGGTGCTATATTCAGCCGCTCCTCTCATGTAGGAGTAGCTGGCCTACTCAGCCGCTCCTCTCACGCACACACTAGCAGCCTGTTTATCAGCGACGGTTACTGCGGTCTGCGGGGGAAGAACATTTGAATTATTTGATACAACGAGACTAGTCTTTTTGCTTCCATTTGTCGAGGTGTAATGGATCTCGTCGAACTTTGTTAGTAGTTCCTTCTTTATGATTGAGATGAAGCAAAGCTTTTGCCTCCGTTTCAAAAAAAACGTCAAGAGGAATTTCTTTTATAGTAGAGCCGATAATGGAGTGAAGTTCATGCATGCAATGCCACAAGCTACAGAGTACTAGTAGTACAACACTTTACATAGAGTACAGAGCCATATTGCATAGTTCCCAATGCCCCGCCAGGCTTTTCCGTCTCCTCGTTCTTAATTGGGAGGTGCTAGTTTAAATATGCTACTACTAGCTGATGAGGAAGCTGCAAGCGAGGTGCGGCTAGGGCGAGCACACGAGCCACGGGATGCTGGGAAGGAAACCCTGTTCACGTGGCTAGGCTGTCCAGTGCACCCAGATTGTGGGGCCGCACATCCGTTTGACTTTAAAACTCAAAATACCCGTGTAAAATATTGGCTCGCAGCAAAGTGTAGTACTATTACTAATTTTTTTAAAAAGGCCGCTGTGCATTTGGCCGGGATCGAACCCATAAAACGAGGTATACACTCCCGCGACCACTAGTAGTACTCATTGGAGTACAACGCAACCTAGAATCGCCTTTTGTCGCTAGTAGTACGTACATTGTTCCTTACAAGAAACCCTTAAAAATGCAAGAAACCACTAAAATGGCAAGAAACTACTACCACTTGCATACGTGGCAGACTTCAGATAAGACTACCTTATCAACCATTGTACATGCTCTTACCAACCAAAATCCTCGAGTGACCTCCTACCTCCGGCCCGTCCACCTAGTCATCTTCGGCCATGGGACGCAGCTACCACCACCGGTAGAAGGCGAGGTCAAAACCGCCGGCGGTGCGGAGCCCATGTTGCGGCAGCCTGGATGCCAGCTACGTCCGGCGCTCGCGGCCGCTAGCTAGCCAAGATAGCTCCATCCAGCTACTTGTCTGCAAGGTTTGCTAGCTAGATTGGCACGGCAGCGCGGCAGCTTGCTCGCGCACGCCGCCCTCAGGCCAGCGATCTGGCTCGAGCGAAGGTCCGCGCGGCGGCTTGCTCGCTCGTGAGTCATGCTCGGGCCAGCCTGCCAACCCGTGCGGAGGCCAGCGCGGCGTCCGGCCCGTCCGGCGGAGCGGCGGCCAACTCGCTCATCACCGGCACCACCAACGAACACGCATCAGTACTGCTTGAAGTAATGTTCAGGAAAAATAATGATTTGACGGGAATGTGGGTCCCTCGTGTCAACGGTTAATCAAAATGTGTTGGTTTAAGCTGCCTCGTCAGCACGGACGTGTGGGCCAACCCAGTCATAAATGGGTTTAAACGAACCTAATTGGTAGGAGTACTAGGTAGTACTAGAAGTTTTTGGCGTGGATTAAGAAATTTTGGGTATGTTTTTGCTATTTTTTGTACAATAGATTCTTCCTAGGGCTGGTTGAAAGTGGTAGTTTTTTTTAAATACTCAACATATTGTAAGTAGGAGTGAAAGTTAAGCTTTGGAAGCCAATAAGAAAGGCTAGTTACATAGTGCATACGTGTACATGATTGAAAGTAAATATCAACCATGAGTGACTAATATCTTGATGGAAAACTCGAAACTATGGAATACTAGAAAAAAATACATGGTTGGAAATACTAGCAATGGTTCATGTCCATTGCAACGAATCATAATTAGAATAATACTTATTCACAAACTTGGTACAAAACACCCTAATTTTGATATACATATGTATATTATGTTTCAATTATAATATATTCCTTGGGCTGTTTTGGTGAGGTCGGGGAGGGATTTGGTTGGTTTTAAGATACTAATTATGGGTTTTTCTGCAAATTGGTAGACAAGTGGGATGTTGGTGAGAAAAGGCAAAAACTTACCTCACAATCGTTAGATGTAGATCTAATGGTCAGAAACAACGGATGGCAGACACACCAGCATCACCAACTTAGTCTTGTGTAGGAGTACTAGCAAGATTCGTGCATTAACGGAACATCAAGATGCATTTTTTTATAAGAACACTTGTTGTGATTGACCCTTGCGGGAGTAATCCCATGTGTAAAAACTAATGATATCTCGAGAAATATGAGATAAGGTGAAGAGGAGTTGGGTGTGGTGGTGGTTGGTGGTCGGACTGAGCGGAGGCATGGGGAATGACGACACCAGCAGCGGCTACTAGGCCAGTTTGTTCCAGAGGCTTCCTTTCTTAATTGCTCAACAATGAGGTTTGTTGGAGATAAGGATGAACGAGGGAAGGCCTTGTCCGCAAATGTGGAGAGGGGTGCGGGTATCTTTTAGTTTAATTTCCATCCGTCATATATAGATCAGACGGTCTATATTGCAAGATGGCACACGTACCATCATCACCAACTCGGTTTTTTATAAAACAAGAAATATAAGTATGGAGATACAAACGTATTATCGATACTTGCTTCCGTAAACTAGCATCTACATTCTATTCAACGGCTCGACATGTGGGGCCTTAGCACAATGACTTCTCGGCTGTGTAAAACAAAGATTTTCCCGTCGCCAACAAGCAGGGGGTGACGGCGGCGTGCTTTTTGGCTTGGTCTAGTCCTACTAGGTGGTCTAAGCATGTGTAGATTTATTCTTTTTCACATCCCGTGCTCGCCGTACTGACACGACTGTTGATGAGTAGACGGTAAGTTATTCACGGGGAAAACCTTGTTGAGCGTGTTTGCGAGAGAGAGAGAGAGAGAGAGAGAGAGTGCGTGTGCAATATGCTAGAGACTGAGGCAATGATAACAGATTCTTTGTGTCTATGTGTGTGGAGGATAAAGAGAGACATGTACATGGGGCTTTGTGTTGTGTAACGTGGAGACACATATACATAATTAGAGAGTGAGTGTGTGAGATACACATGCGGACATGGGGAGAGATGAGGATCCAGATAAATGGGTGTCTGTGCGTGTCTGTGTGTGTTTGTGCACGCGTTTGTATGTGACAAGGAGAGAGTGTATGTGGAGTAGAGAGACCACTGATGATGTAAACCTAGTATAAGGGAAGGGGGAATGGTGTGACATGTGTAGTAGCGAGATAGCACGGGTGCGGGCGGGGGGAGCAGACTATTTGGAAGA